>NC_079391.1:8842931-8883626 GCF_029220125.1 Pseudoliparis swirei
CCTCCAGTGAAGGCCAACGCTGGCGGCAGCATTGAGCCTAATGGATTAACAAGACGCACAGATTAAGAGCAGCACTGAGACATTATCATGAGTTTTTATGTGTGTCGAATAATCATTTACAGAAATATTAAGTAATATTTTCAACTTTACCAGTATTCAGTTGCCAACTGGGTGATAGAAGAGGATAATGTTCTTCCAATATCAGGACATAAATTGTAATTTGATGGCATAACCTTTTTCTTACACAAGGTACTGAATTCCCCAATAGTTATCTAATTCAAGCAGGAATTATATTTTTACTTTTAAAATCAGGTTGTGTTCAGATTCACTATGACAATGCAGGTGGTCCAACTTTAAAGGATTTATTTTCTACATCGTCGCCCTATAAAGCTGCATTTAGTGTCTCATGTCCTCCAATACAGTTCAAATGTCTTTGTTATTAAAAGGAGTGGATTGTTTGACAGAGCAATTGCTGCACGTTGCCAACATTATCTATTGCAGAGTTTATAATGTAATCCTGCCATACATGGGTTCACCACAATGCCATGATACACATCATGTATCTGTGTGGAGCTGTCTGTTTAGTAGAGTTGTATCTGCTGTGGTCTTATGTGAGTTTTGTTAAACTCAGAACTCGTGATTTTGTATGCACTTCTGTTTTGATGTATACATTTCAAATACCCTAATTATAAAACAGGGGGAATATAATTTGTTTCCCGTGTGTTGATCATCTCTTTGGCTTGTGTGTTTTCAGCGGAGTGTGGAGGTCACATCGCGGGAGCTGTGTCTGGACGGATTCTGTCTCCAGGATATCCCGCTCCATATGAAAACAACCTCCACTGTACATGGACTATAGAGGCTGACACCGGCAAAACTATCAGGTAGTTATGGAGCGGTTATTTACTGAAGCTACTCTGAGTATCACGATGGCCTGCAGTTATCTAGATTTGGTTTTGCAGTTATAAAATATTGGTATTCACACAACAAGTAGGCCTATTTAACAATCATCTGCAGAAATATTTTGCCCTGGGCAAGATATGGTTAGCTGCCTGGCCAGTTTACTCTACATGGACGATACAGGTAAACACTCACAAGACTGTCAGGTGAAGATATATTATCTAATTATAGATACATGTTCACTGTCAAAGCCCTGTCGTGCAGAAGAGCCACATTAGTCATTATGACACCACCGTGTTTCTGAAGAGAGGCTACTGCTGACTGTGTGTGTGTGTGTGTGTGTGTGTGTGTGTGTGTGCTCAGCTCTGCTTCCTTTGATTTAATGGTTGAATTGATTTTGGTAAAAGTGCTGAATATAGAACAGTTGTTAATGTTTGTGTTTAACCTGTTATCTCTTGTGACTGCTTTGTTTTCTCAGCCTCCACTTCATCGTCTTTGACACTGAGGTCGGCCATGATATTCTCAGAGTTTGGGATGGTCCATCGGGACCGTCAGATGGGGGGATCCTGTTGAAAGAATGGTCCGGCCCAGCCTTACCTGAGGATGTCCACTCAACGTTCAACATACTCACACTGCAGTTTGATTCTGATTATTTCATCAGCAAGCAAGGGTTTTCCATACAGTTTTCCAGTAAGTAGACTTTTTCTGTAATTCAGAATCAATACACCTATTTCAAGAATTCCCATGGTAGAGGAAACTGTGAAAAATGTAGCCATTTATTTTACTAAACTACAGATTTGGGTGGTCCGTCTCACTTTATCCTAGACATCCATTTATACGGGACTTTTTTTTCTTTTTACTGAATTAGCAATTAAATGAGCTTATTAACAAACTCCTCACACATATAGCCTGAAGCATATAGGAAATTTTACTTACATAAGTTATAAGATAATTAATCTGAAATTAATTATGTATTTGATCCGATTTAAAGTCAACTAATCAATTGAGGAATTGGTTATCTCACCCGGGGACCACTCTACTTTACTCAAGGAGCCCAACGGAGACCTGAGGTTCAGTTTGGGTTTGGGGAAACCAGGAAGTGCTGAGGTTCAGGTTCCTGAGCTTTTTTAACATCATTGTGAGATGTTTCTTTGAGAAATTGATGACTAAGTATTATGACAACAATAATAATAATACAAAATATGAAACATATAATTGTATAGGCTATCAAACAATGTTTTTAAAGTTTTAAAGTTGCAAAGGACCAACTATAATAAATCTCAAATGATCTTTTTGAATGTCAATTTTACAAAGGTTTTTGGATTACTTTTTTCACACTTCTGCACTAAGAGACGTCAATGCACAAAAAATATTTCTGTGGTTTCTTCCTTCTTTTTTTTTACAAGAAAGAGTAACCTGACAATAACTGAACCCCAACATGTTCGTTCACCTGGACCCATGGGCCCAAGTCTCGCAAACCAGTCAGAGCAGACAGTCATGACCATATCTCCTTTCCATAACTGCATTCTCAAGAGCACATTCTTTATTGTGTTGTATATCTTTGATTTTATTAGTTTGCATATCTGAACCATTAATTCATAACATATTAAATTCATATTCATTTAATGCATACCATTAAATGGTATTTAATTTCATTTAATTCATAAATATTAAATTGCAGTTCATGCAAAGACCTGTTCGCACACCTAAACTTTTTGTTAATAGATATTACTTATTGCCATAACATTTACATTGGAATGCTTTCTCTTATATCTCTCTCTCTCCCACTTCCTCGCCCAAATACATTAAGCCTCCCGACGCCTGCAAACTTGTCACCTTTCGTGACCACCGCTTTGAACTCAAAGTCATCCACGTGAATCGTGAGGCATCCCAAGAGTTTTTGGGGTCACCCGGCCCGGCTGCCGCTGAGATTGCAGGAGACGCCGAGAAAGTGCGGTGTTGCTCTTCGCAATAAAACATCTTTTGATGGGACGGTCGCCTCGGCCAATCAGCCGCCAGATGTCCACAGCGCTTGGGGGTTCAGGTTAGCTTGAATGTTAGCCCGCCACATCTGCTCCCTGTCACGCTGCACGTAATATGCCAATAAAGTACTCAAGACGTTAAACACGTATGTGATTTAGCATATTTTTAGTGTCGATATTTAATATTAAGAGCGATTAGAGCGCAAGACGCCGCTGTCTGTGGTCGAGCTGTTCGCGTTGATACCGTGCCAAGTGCGCTCACAGCTTATGAGAAGTGGCGCATTTCTTTAGAGACTTCGCTTAACAAATAAAAAGATGCCAGAAGTGAAATGCTTCAGTCTGTAAAGTTCTGTAATCTCCAGCTGCTCATCCTGATAAACAGGTATCATCTGGTCAGAGACTAACGGCCCTAGTGTATAATCACGTTATGATAACCATGAAGTTTATCTATATCTGGCTGTATAACACTATTACTGTCATTTGTTATGTTGAAAAGTTAAAAACGTGAACCGCGCAGATGTTTTATTTATTATTATTATAGATAAATATACCAGTCTCGTAATTATATGCCCATATTGTTTGTATGGTGTATTGAATTTGGTATCGGTATCATGATATTTATGGCAGGTATGTAATATGTATAGAAGTATATGAGTATCAGGACAAACAGGTAGAGACAGAACAGATTCAGGAAAAGTCCATGAGGACTGTTCAGGCAAAAAAAAAAGGAAGTTGGTTCATGAATGACTTTAAATCTTATATTATATAATGACAATGTATATTTGTTAATACTTATCATTATAGGGCTGAGTCAGAGCGGAGAACCTTTTGTTCTGAACTGTTTATTATCATTATTTAGATTTGTGGTCGAACAATAAATGACTGTGCTGGGTTCTTAAAGCTTTGAGGCTTCAAACAACGTGGATGTGGTGTGGTGACAACAACACAAAGTCATTCTGCACTTCTCGTTGTCACCTTTTTTCACCCCTCATGAGTTTGCAGGCGATTATTAGGCCCGATCACTGAATTATTCAGGACCTTTTTTTCTTAAAATGTTTGTTATTATTATTTCGATTACGGTCAGAAATAACTAAAAAGACCGTTATAAAAAAAGTTGAGGTCAACTTAGATGTGGTGTGGAGACAACAACAAAAGCCCCTGTCACCTTTTTTCACCCCTCATGAGTTTGCAGGTATGGTATTTAAAACAATAAATATTTGCGTTTCACTAACGTACAATGAAAGCACTGCTATTCAATACTATGCTAATGACTCCTTATATTTACCTGGCGTTGATTAGGTAATGAGCCGCCACCACACCAATTTAAACCAAATTGTGTGAATATATTGAGCTTTGTTTACTGATAGGGTGATGTTACTACACATTTCTTTTATGAGTTTTAGTTTTCTTATTTTATTTGTATTCCTCTCTACTTCCTTCTCGGGTATTCTCATTGAATACACACATTGTTCTGAACTTAAAAGATACAATACATAGGGATATTATAACACAGGGCTCTGGGTCCAGATATGTTACATGATTTTTAACTGATTCTTGAAGTTCTTGACGGAGTATTGAGTCTTATGTATACTGTGGATTTAAGCTCTGTCAAATATGTATTGTCCATTTTTGAAGAAGAGCAAGGAACTGTTTTAGTAATTGTTAGAGTCCTGAAAACTGTGGGGTGTTATAGTAATGGTGCACTACAGGAAGAAGAACAACATTTTAAGGAAACAAAAAAAAATTTTATATATATATTTATTTTAATTAATATTATAATTTCGTTAATAACTAGTCAATTTGAGTCACATGGCTCTCCATCTACCCTTTCCTCTTCTTTTTAATACGATAGTAGTCAACCAGACACCACAAAAAGGACAATAGTGCATCTCATGTTCTCCAGTACATCTTCGATTTTTTACTACTGGTATTAGTTTTGTCTGTGTGCTTCTCCCTGAATATCTTTCTTTGAACCAAGAATATGTAAATATATGCTTTTGTTTGTCTCGTGACGCAGCCACTACAGCAACGACGCGGCAATGACCCGGCATCCTGTGAATGGCTCCCGGTACGGGACAGTAAGGAGCCCGTGACAGCATGCCGACGTTCCAGTGTGATCCGGCTACCAGCTGCAGGGCCTGGACACCGTCACATGTGTACGCATGGATAACAGATTCTATTGGCAACCCGACTTCAACGCGGTGTCGGTGGTGGGCACTTTATCTGTAGATGATCGATCGCCGGGTTGAGATTAAATTAAATGAACGTTAAAATATGATGCTTTGGTCAGGACATTAATGAGTGAGACTTCAATGTCATACTCCGCCAAAAGAAATGAGCACTAAATATGATGAATGAATATTCGATAATGTCCATCGGATGCTGGAATGGAACGACTGAGCACTAAAACCTCTTGGAGGTGGAATGATCCAGAGTTCTATCTTTGAATCTGAAGTGTAGAGAGTAAACAACAAACAAGACAATCTAGATCCCTCATGTGCCAGCACATCTGGACATACTTTAGAGGCAAATCAACTGATGCCCGCTGGTGAGGTGATTCAATCCAAATGTGATGTTGTACCATCAGATGGTGTTTCCAACTGAGCAATGCTCTTTAAGATCAAGGACAAGGTGCTGACGAAACGGTGGTTGGAAAAGCATTGAACCCATTTCCACATCGAATTTAACATGTACCACCAAAACCTCCTAAAACTCAGAACTGGGATGATGAGACATGCACGAGAGAGGAAGGGTGGAGAGAAAAGTGAAGCATATCACAGAATGACGCAGATAACTGGAATAGGCTGCAACTAACGATTATGTTGATAATTGATTAATCTGTTAATTATTTTTAGATTAATCGATTAATCAGATAAAAACAAAAATAATGTAATTTTGAACCCTTTATTCAAAAACAGGGTTCGTGACGGTCATGGAAAACCTGAAACGCCATGGAATTTTTTAAATGGCTATATCCAGGCCTGAAAAAGTAATAAAAAAAATTTAAATCCCAACATTTTTGAAAAAGTAATGCAAATTTGTTATTTTCAAATGTTTATTTACACGGTATATATACGGTATGCTTTGGAATTCTCATTGTTAGTTTAAATACTGCATCTTCTCACTTTTTCATGTATACACAGAGTTTTTTAACAAAAAGTTTAATCATGGACGCGGTATTAAAGTCATGGAAAGGTCCTGGAGATCCACTGGTCAGCATGTGATGAACCCTGTCACAAACAGAACTGACAGCGCTTTACTCGCGTGACTATTTGTGGTTTAATCGCCACATACGCGTTGTTGAGGGGCGGCTTATCTCCGCTGTTTGCTCCGTGGAAAAATATATTCCGCCATCCGCAACAGAATAATTAACCACTTTTTCTACGCTATACTTCTTATGGAAATGCCACACACGGGTAAACATCTAGCCCCTGGTGTGTCTGGGTTCATGACGTCAACACCGTAGGCGCACGCAGTCTGCGGAATGTCACCCGACGACGGGAAATGACTCTTATCCAGCGCCACGAGGGCAGCAGCAGCCAACAGATTCATCATCAGCGGAGCAGCTCAGCGCTGATTGGCTCTCACAACGCAGCGTTCCGGCCTCTCCTCTCCCTCCTCCGCCTCCGCTATTTTTTTCTCCTGCGCCGCTTCTGCGCCAACTCAACTTTTTGAAACTCCGCACTTATTGAGGGCCGTAATATCCGCTTTCAACAACACAACGAACCGATCATGAAATTCGTTGGTAACTATTTTAATAATCGATTTTATTTATTCGTTGTTGCAGCCTCAAACTGGAATAGGAATCCTGTTTTTGAAAACTGCTGAAAGCCAGAGTTTGTTTGCTCTGCTTTCTCTCTCTTATCGCCAACCATCTGGCCCAGCACCTGCTGCTTGGAGCTCCATCGAGCTTCTGCAATCCACTCCACACCTCATTCACACTATTCTGCCGCAATTTGTTTTTCACTCTCCCACTCTCCAGGTGGAGTTTCCTTTCTTTATTTTCTATCCTCGTCTCTTTTTCTGACACACTTGATTATTCTCTCTCACCAAAGGAAGGAGGTGACTCTGGAACTCTGTCTTTTTTAATTCTTTTTTTTTAAAGCAGTGACCAGGAGAGTTTCCTAATGCATTATGCAGCAACAGTCCTTCAGTGTTCTCACCGTGCACACCCACCAACCCCAGTGCATGCTAGCAACAGAACAGCCTGTAAAGACATGGCCCTTTCTCTGACCACACACGCTGTAACATGCCTCTATTGGGCAACACATACATGAAGTCATTTTTGCCTCTATTAACTGCTGCACCTGCTTGAATGTTGTCTTGCACATGTGAACATCATGTTGAGTTAGTCAGAGTCGAGGGATGAGGGAAATCACCGATTAAGGTTAGAAGAGGTAAGACCCTCAGATTTAGCTAAAGGTGTAAATCCATGTGAGAAAGCTGAGGAGATTCCCTGTGAATGCGAGTAGCGTGATGTCCAGCTTCCATCTTGCAACAAGTGACGTGCAGACATTTTCCTTCCTGTTGGATGCCACAACCCCTGCTGTTATGTCGCCTTCTCCTTCTCTCTTTCTCAGCCAGCACATTTCTTGCACATCCTCCATCCCAGAAACTGAATAATTTGCCTTTGGTAACGATGTCTGTAAAACCTATTAATTCTTATTCTTTTGTTCCTCATATTGCTCTCTTCTATGTCTCTGCCAGTAAAACCCACATGTTGTTCGCCGACTTTAGAGCAAACGTGGGGATTATATCTTAGCTCTGTGTGTGCTTCCTTCTTTTCATAACCTCAGGTGGTGAATCCCTTTGGTGCCTGGGCATAAAAGCTGCCAATTTAAACAAGCATTATACACAGCAGTTTAGTGTGTGCACAGTGTGTCTGGCTGTGAGTGATTTGGCAGCTGTTAGCATGCCTTGTGTTACCCTCTATTTCACTGTTGATAATCCGTTCACACCCACCTGCCATCCCCGAGACACCTCTCCATGTTTCAGATTCTTTTTTCACATCACAAAATTGCTGCTTGAATGAATCTATCCGTCTCTCTTGCTAATATCTCTTTCCTGCTTCCTGGCTTGTTAAAGCTGATAACAGGACCACTGGGTGATTCTTCATGAACTACCTCCCCAGCCGGTCACACTCCTCACAGTCTCTCTCTCTCTTGCTCTTTCACCTTCTCCAGCTACCTGTGGAGATAATATCAACGATCCACCGGGTGTAATTCTGTCTCCTAACCAACCCCTGCCATAAGCTTCCAATCACTAACTCACCTTCTTCCACGCTTGCCTACCTTTGGGGGCGATATGATCGCTTTCCAAATTAGCCCAAGCCCGATGCCGCCAGGTAATCATCTTCCATGTCTGTCTCTCTCTCCCTTTCTCACTTCTTCTATTTATTAGCGACATGTGGGGGCAACGTCATGGTCCTTCGGGAGTAATTCTGTCTCCCAACTACTCCCCAGCCTTACCTTCGCTAGAAAGAGTGTGATTGGAGAATCAGGGTTAACCCTGACTTTTGTCATTGCTCTCATCTTTCAAAAAGGTAAGCCACCCAGATTTAAAATGTGGCCCTGTATATATATACACAGTATGTGTGTAAACACATACTATGCACCTTTCTCGAAGTTTCTTTAAACCAGAGAGGAGCTTATATGTGCCTGTAGAAACGCCGCTAAGCTTCTCACCTGTATTGTGTGATGGATTCCGCTTTTTTTTTTTTTTCACACTTAAAATCGCTCAAATGAGCTCTGCACTTTTTTCCAGTAATCATTTCATACTTTAGAGTTTCTTGTGGTGGTCAAACTCATCTATTGAATTTTTCAGTTTCAAAGGCTGGCGGTGTTATTTTGGTCGGGGACTTGGCTGCAACATTAGTGCAACAACAACAGATGTCTAAAAAAATATGTTATGAAAAAGCAATGTTAATTAAACATTTGTACTTCTAGCTGTCAAACAAGTTGTTGTAAATACAATGTTAAAAGTAGGCAACTTTATTATGCATGAAACAATAATCTTCATATCAGGATTTTAAATATTCTCATTAAAGATGTGACTCTTTTAGAGAATACAAAGTTACTGATCGCGTGCCTCTGTGTCAGTTAGTGCTACAGTAGTTAAGTTCGATCAAGTTTTTTATAATATTCTATAGTTTAAGTATTACTAACTGATCACCAACAACATTACAAAACAATAAAGATAAGAGGGCAACAGCAAGGTACAACACACACATTACAGCAGAGTAATGGTCTTACTGGTCATATTCATTTTGTATTATTTTCACCCAAATACCGGAGAAAAACATGAATAATTAAAAAACTTAAAGAATGAGAGGTTGAGGGGGTCCCCAACGACTGGAAATTTTTTTCTCTTCTGGCTTAAATTTAAAAATGGATTACCCTCCTTGGGCTTTTGTTTTTATGAGTTTAGTTTGAGTTTATTTTTTAAGAATAGACTGTTCATGACTCTTCTGGAGCCCACACAGGGTAAAAAGAAAGGTCTGTGTTAGTAGTCAGGATCGGAGCAACTAATAAACCCATTTTGGGGAAACTCATTAGTGGACTGTAAACCACTTCCAACATATAACTTAAGAAGCCTCAAATGGTTAGTTTGAGGTGGTATGGACGTTATCTTTTAAAGCTTATGTTTATGATTTTCAGGGCACTAAACTACTAATCAGCTCTTTTTTTCTGTTGTATATTTGTTTAAAAATCAAGATTATTCCCTGTGCATCATTGAAGACGAAGTAAATGACATGAGTGGTTTTGTCAGGAACTTTTTGAATTCTAACATGTTGGCTAAGATGCATTATTCTTGCCTTTTTAGGTAATAGGGCAGTGTTTATTTACACTTCAAGTCCTGATGGTGCTTGAGCAGAATATTTTTACACAGTGGTTCGAGGCTTTTGACTAAGGCAAATGCGAAGATTGGATTTCACATAAAGGATATAAAGGCAAAGCGGACTTTCTCTAGATAGCCACAGGAGAAGAAATGACCCAATTTACAATTCATGTTTTTCAGCTGAAGAAATAATCATCTTCTCACAATGAGACAGTTATTATATTATTTTAAACTAATTTGTTATGTTATTGGTTGTTTTGTTAACACGTAGAGCCTTTTCTTTTGAATTATTTATTTAATTTGCACCTTGTAACGTTGTATACTAAACTTAAATGAATCTTCTACCCCATTTAATTGACCCAATTTAGAATGACTCATTCTCAATTCAAACCAGAGTATATCCAATGTTATCAGAACTCATATTCTGGCATCATGTGAGCGACAGCCTTTGAGCTGCTCACATCCAACAAAGCCAAGTGTCTTTTTATTTTCTTACTTTCTTTAAATATGTTTTATACTGAGTACTTGTAGAATCAGTGGGAAAGAAGGACCATTATTTCATAATGAAAGTGTTGACTGGATTTATGGCAATCGTATATTTCAAGATGTAAAATCTTACTTAAACAAACTAAAATATAGTTTCTCAAGTTTGCATGATTGCTCTTGTTTAACATCCAATCTGTTGTGGACCCTTGTGTTCTGATGCGGTCTCATTTCTGCTCTGTGAGATCTCTGTTTATTTGATGACATTTAGTAGCTTAAACATTGAGAGCAGAATGTATCACTTAATGCAAAAGGTATAAGCATTGATCATTGTAATGCTTTGTCACTGCAAAAAGGGGCTTAATGTGCTGTTAAAGCCATTCTGCACAAAGCGGACGCAGGGCTTAAACTGGGGCATCTTTGGTTGCTTTTATAACTTCAAGAAGTCCTTTCCGATGATAATATATTATCATCAGCCAGGCTGTCAATCAACACCTCCTCTTTTGGACCAGACTCAGCTATCAGATGAGTGGGGCAAGTCTGGTTGAAAATATGGTATCCATCAAAATCTCTGTCTGGTCTATGAGGTAGGCCTTTTTTTTTTTTCCTTTTTACTCGTGGTAACCAAAACAAATTGCATATATCCTAAAGGCCTGACAACAGGTGACATGCATCTCCTGCGCCAATTCAGATCCATTATCCATCCTGGGCTTTGATCCTCATTAGGGTTTCATGCGGGCGCTTGAGCCGATCCCAGCTGACATAGGGCGAAGGCAGGGGACACCCTTGGACAGGCCACCAGTCCATACAGGGGACAGATATATAGGAGACAGACAACCATTCACGCTCACATTCACACCTATGGGCAATTTAGAGATCAATTAACCTGCTTGCATGTCTTTTGGGAGAAAGCCGGGAGAAAACCCACGCCTGCCACTTCAGGAGAACACATGAAAACTCCACTCAGGAGGACAGCCCCGACCGGAATTGAACCCTCGCCTCTTTAAGCTGTGAGGCTAAGACAGTGCTAGCTACACCACTGTGCAGTCTTCAGATATATTAATTATATATATATATATATATCACAAATGGTTTTTGAAAATTAGGGGCGTTTGTATAGCAACATTTAGACAAATAAAGATTACAACACATTATTTATCAATGTTGTTATACAGCGGTGTGTGTGTGTGTGTGTGTACTTGTGTATTTTTACCCTCATGAGGCTCAGATGTTCTTACGGATGTGTAGAGAGACGAGGAGAGGCGGTTCAAAGATAAAAACTTTTTACAAAACAAAAGTTGTCTCTACTGGGTTTAGGTTGATAAATAACAAATATATAATAAAGGCATATAGTGAATTTTCATTTAGACGCAAACACATGAACACAAATACCTGAGAATGTAATTCAAAAATAGATGAAGAGATGCACAGGACGATTAACTCGATATTCAGATGATGCAGCATGGCTGCTTTTGCAGGATTTGTTTTTCTTCTTCTTATTGATAATCAATGAAATTAATGTTCTTGAATTTGTATTGTTTTATGCTGCTCTCTAGAGGAAAAACAGCAACACACTCATTTGTAATGCAGTACATCCAGAAAACATGTCAAACCGAAGGTAAGATTAGGCAGCCGATAGAAGAGAGAGAGCACAAAACTAACTGGTGCAGTCAAGCTAAATGAAGCGTGGTCTTTAACAAACATTCGATTAATTGTTTGAAGAATTGAATAGGAACACAAACAAACCACGCCATTAATCTTATTCGATTCCTGGAAAGCCAAGTGTGTCTGTTTTGCTTGTGTTTTTGTCCCCTCAGTTTCAACATGGAGCCAAGTTACGACTTCCTGCACATTACCTACGAGGGTGAAGACTCTAATGGACTGTTACTAGCAAGTCTCCAAGGCAACCAGGCCCCAGAGCGAATAGAGAGCAGCAGTAACAGTCTCTTCCCTGGCATTCAGACTCTGATGCCTCACTGGGCATGTCTGTTCGCCATCGAATACCGAGGTAATTAAATCCCAAAACGGTGCTCTTCATATAATGTCCTTACATGTTCCTGCAAGGTCACATTTAAGTAGCTTAAGCTTTGTTCTTCCAAAATGTTTTAAAGTTATAATATGCCTCTGACTATTGAGTGGTTTGTAGAACACATATTGCAATACGTAGAAAAGCAGTAGCAGTGAAACAGTAGTTGTAAAAGTACTGGTAGTAATGATAGTAGTGGTAGTATTAGTAGTACTAGTAGTCGAGAAAGTGTAGCTGGCATTAGTATTAGCAGTTCGGTACTGTGGTGACATCATTTGGAGTAAAGTAGCAGCAATAGTAATCAATTGGCAGTCACCTCACTGCACTTCCCTAAACCATTAACTAACCAATAACTGATTATTATATGATTGGGGGAAAAGTCAATGCAGTATCTTCTCATTATAATTATAGTCTGGGCCATATTTAGTAAAAGCTTCTGTAGCTGCTTTTAGGGTGCAAGTGGGACACAATTGTGACCCAGACACGCAAACTGAATAATATTTATCACATGCATCTGCCCTCTAGTTACAGTTTCTTTTAGTGAGAGTTTACAGTTAAATGTAGTCTCTGTTGTAAATCCAAAAAGTGAACAAAATAAAGCAAGCAGGCTATTAATAATATTCACAGTCTGCTATTACATAATCTAATATTTACATCATTTACATATTGATATTTAATCATGGGCGTGTATTAATATTTCTGGTTTGTGTTCTTTTAATTTTTTTTACTTGGCCATTAATTAATTGTGTAAATCACCACAGGGCTGCAACTGAACTTATCTTTTAATTAAATGTTGTTAAACATGTTAGACCTGGAGGCTAAATGCAGCCAAAGACTCAACTGAAAGTGTTTTTACCCAACACATACAGTAGTACCAATAGATCGGCACATGAGTACCTAATGAGCTCCCCATCACAGTGTGTCCCAGCTTCAGGCCAAGAGCTGCTATCTGAGTGAATCAGTGGTTGAATACATGCAGATCGCAGCCTTAAATGCAAGGAAAAGTGTCTTTGATAAATAAACCTGAATTGGCTTTCTCAGGACACTGACATATAAATCAGTCATTGTTGAATGTTGACACAGGAATGTAATTCAGACTAGATAATCCTTTTATTAATTTCACCCCTTTGCTTTACATCCAAAGTGTGTAGTATGAGAGGGCATGCTGTTCCATGACAGCTCAAGCAGTCGTTTACTTTCACAGATTGTGACTCATCCTGGTGTTACAGATGTTGCTTGACTGGCAGTGATTTAACAGCTTGAGTCAATGTGAAGCTGATGATTAGTTGTTTGACTGAGTAGAGACCTAGATCTTTGCTCTGGTCAAGTTTAATAAAGTATATTTTTCTCTTGTTTCTCTCACTTCATTTATTGCTAATTAAAAAGACGGCCCTCTCTGTTGCCTGTCTCCTCGCGCTAGCTACCTCACACCTTTGTACTTTTGTCATTAATTCACTACCTTTCATCTGCCATCTCTCTAATTAAAATTCAACCTGAATCATCTCCCTGTTTCACTTCCATCTTGCCCTCCACCCCTCTCTCTCTCGTTCTCTCTCTGTATCTCTGACTGTCTGTTTCCCGTTTCCCTCTGTAAAGCCCAATATCTCATTCTCATTAGGCAATCACGGTAAAGTAAATGTGCTGTCCCTTCGCCAAATCACAAAGAGTCAAGACAGTTTTTGAGTTTTCGACCCACAATTACCCTCATTTGTTCCTCCTAAAAGCATATTATAGTTGATAGAGAATATTCAATACAACCTATGTTCGGCTCTTCAGCAAACAGCCTGTCGCCGGGGAAATTTGGGCTTCCAAAATGTCCATCAATAGTCTTTTTTAACCTGAACGGAATCGGAAAATTTACTTTATTGGTTGCATAAGCAAACAATTTAGACACGGTTTAGACATTTACTAGCTATAACTATTTATTTCAGTTGTATTACTTGTTGTTGTATTATAGTTACAGTGCACCACATACAGGAGAATGTGATGCAGTGCCTGGTGTTCATATGAGATATAATGATCTTACCAGATTAACTTTTTTTTCTGGTAATACTCCAAACTAGTTGGACCATGTCTTCTTCCAGTAACACAACGCGCCTCCTCTTTCCACAGAAAACCAAGAGAAGCCTGTTTTGACCCTGGTAACATTATGAATGCCAGTCGACAGGATGATGACTATAAACCGGGATCTCAGGTCTCCTACAACTGTCACCATGGCTACACAATAATGGGCGGGATACCATCACCTGTGTCATGGGGAATGATGAGAAGTCGCGTGTGGACAGGGCTCTGCCATCAGGTAAAGGTAGGTAGAGAGGAATCGACACGCCGCATTCTCCCAAACACCAAGATGATGGAAAGTTTAAATTGGGCAAACCTGCTTATGCTGGACTATTGAAAACAAACTGCTGGCCCTCAGAGCCGCTTTATTAGGCACACTTGTACAAATGAAGGCAATCCATCACATCTGGTCTACCATGAAGAGTACTGTTACGTTGGCTATACTGTTCAAGTTGTTGCTGTGATGTGAGTCTTTGTGTGAGTGCGCAGCGTACATCGGAGACAGAGTCTGGTCAGGGGATTGGTAGGCTGAACTGTCTTATTGAGTGTCAGTTCAGAGAGCCTAGAAAGTTACACCTGCCAAGCTGCCAGAGAGAGAGAGAGAGAGAGAGTGTGTGTGTGTGTATATATATACATTAGGGCTGTCAATCGATTAAAAGTTTATTTTTCTTCTAAATGAACGAGTAATCCCTTCAGACAGCGTGTATTTTTGACACTTGTTTAATTGTATTCTTTTTTAAAGACAAAACTTCACACATAGCTGTGTTTTCAAAGAGGCTCTGAGAGAAAGTGGAGAGGGGGGTTGGGGGGGGCGAGAGAATACAAATGAGATAATTGCACTCTGAGAAACTATTTGAACAGCAACGAATAGACAGACTCAGAAAAAAAGCTCATCAAGTAGTTTGATCTCTTGTTCACATTCGTCTAGTTTATTTCAAGAATATACTTGTCCTTATAAACCACTGTTACCCTCACTTAACCAACCACAAATCTGAAAATGTCTCTGGCATTTCCTTTGGTTTTGAAGATGCAATCCTCCGTTTTTCAGGAGCAGATGAGAACTTTGATTCCTTTCAAATAAAATGACTTTGCTCTTTCTTTTGTTATTCTTTGAGAGCATCAAACGTAGATATTTGAGTTTAGTTATTTTTATAATTGCCATCCAATGAGCTTGCAAGAAGTCAGTTAGCCCGTCAGTCATTCAGGCTTTGAAGAGTCAAACCGTTAGTTACTCATTTGATCAGACCATTAAACAGACGTAATCAGTGAATAGGTCACCTGCTGTTACATTTCTTTGATGGGCTAAATGAGGCTTTTTCCAGTATTCTGTAACATTATAGACGTTTCAGGCAACATTTTAACATAAAGCTGCTTTTATGTTCATTAAAGCAAATAGGGGATGTCTGAAATTGATTTAGTGTAATATTTAGATTCTTTCTCCCACAATAATGTATTTATAAACAGAAGTCAAGTATCACTCTTTAATCACATTTGAAGGCTTTAATTGAAGACCACATAATGGGCTTCTATCAAATTAAACATTATCTCTTGAAACGCCTCAAAATTCATCTGGCAATTGATTCATGTATTTTTACTGCAATTGATTTCTGCCATAATTTTTGTATGCAGTGTGTTTCTTTCAACTTGTTACTTTTGTTGAAAAATAAATATATTTTGCGTTTGTAAAAATCTAATACACAGATGTTCATGATACATAAAGAATTTATTTTCCACATTGTCATTCTGGGTACATTCCAATGCAGCGACAGAGTATCATATTCGCTACTATGAAATATATGGCTTGAAAAATGCCTTGTTACTGTAAATAGCCGAAAACAATTTTTGTATTTACATTTATTTTATGGACTGTATGTGGTACATTATAATTCAACAGCCCTCCTGACAGGAGACACTCCTGAGCCCTGGCTCTGCCCCTTTCTTGTGTCCTTAGATACATGAATTGATTCTGCCCAGATTTTGGCACACCCAGTTCAACGAATCAAAGCATAAACAATTTCACTAAATCCACTCCCGGCCCGGTAATCTTGTTTTTTCTTCTGCTGTCACTACTTTTGCACACTGGATGTTCTCTCCACATAGTTAGGGACGTTTCTCTGTGTGTCTCTCTGTCTCTGGGCAGCTCCTGGGGCTTTTAGACCAAACTCATTAGAAGGGGTGAGACCTCTTTAAATAATACATCTCCACTTACTGTCGTCTCTCTCTTCTTGCCTTTCAACCCTCCTCCTCTTTCTTTACTTTGTAACTGTTCTCCTCTCTCTTGCTGTTTTTTTTTCTTCAACTTGTTCTCTTATTCCAGCTTCCTCTGTTTGTCTCTGATTTTCTCTCTTGGCCTTTCTATCTCTCTGTCTGCTCAGCTAATCTATGTCATCTTTTCATTTCTTTGATGGGCTAAATGAGGCTTTTCCAGTATTCTGTAACATTATAGACGTTCTTTGTGGCAACATTTTAACATAAAGCGCTTATGTTCATTAGCAAATAGGGATGTCTGAAATTGATTTAGTGTAATATTTAGATTCTTTCTCCCACAATAATGTATTTATAAACAGAAGCCAAGTATCACTCTTTTAATCACATTTGAAGGCTTTAATTGAAGACCACATAATGGGCTTCTATCAAATTAAACATTATCTCTGAAACGCCTCAAAATTCATCTGGCAATTGATTCATGTATTTTTACTGCAATTGATTTCTGCCATAATTTTTGTATGCAGTGTGTTTCTTTCAACTTGTTACTTTTGTTGAAAAATAAATATATTTTGCGTTTGTAAAAATCTAATACACAGATGTTCATGATACATAAAGAATTTATTTTCCACATTGTCATTCTGGGTACATTCCAATGCAGCGACAGAGTATCATATTCGCTACTATGAAATATATGGCTTGAAAAATGCCTTGTTACTGTAAATATCATAAATAGCCAATTTTGTATTTACATTTATTTTATGGACTGTATGTGGTACATTATAATTCAACAGCCCTCCTGACAGGAGACACTCCTGGTTCCTGGCTCCGGCCCTTTCTGTGTCCCAGATACATGAATTGATCTGCCCAGATTTCCGTCACCTCCAGTTCACGTAATCAAAGCAGAACAATTTCACTAAATCCACTCCGGCCCGGTAATCTTGCTCTTTTTCTTCTGCCGCTCACTTTGCACACTGGATGTTCTCTCCACATAGTTAGGGACGTTTCTCTGTGTGTCTCTCTGTCTCTGGGCAGCTCCTGGGGCTTTTAGACCAAACTCATTAGAAGGGGTGAGACCTCTTTAAATAATACATCTCCACTTACTGTCGTCTCTCTCTTCTTGCCTTTCAACCCTCCTCCTCTTTCTTTACTTTGTAACTGTTCTCCTCTCTCTTGCTGTTTTTTTTTCTTCAACTTGTTCTCTTATTCCAGCTTCCTCTGTTTGTCTCTGATTTTCTCTTGGCCTTTCTATCTCTCTGTCTGTCTCTCTCTCTCTCTCTCTGTCTTTTCCTCTCTGTCTTTTCCTCTCTTTCTTCTCTCTCTCTCACGCACCTCCCATCTTAAACCGCTCTTTCATTGGTTTCCATGGGAACTAAGAGCTGGTGCGAGAAAGAAGGAATTCTCCATGACTGTTGATAGGGGTGTGTGTGCGTGTTGCGTGTGTGTGTGTGTGTGTGTGTGTGTGTGTGTGTGTGTGTGTGTGTGTGTGTGTGTGTGTGTGTGTGTGTGTGTGTGTGTGTGTGTGTGTGTGTGTGTGTGTGTGAAAGAGAGTGCAAGAGAGACACAGGCAAAATGGAGAGACATGGCTACTATAGAGTGCCGCCTAGAGGTTACAGTAATACACATAAACATACTAACTAAATTCAGAAAACCACTCTTGCATATATATATATATATATGCATTTATTGATAAACTAAACAGGAACTCCACACAAAATGATTTTATTTTGTGCCGTCTAGTTGTAAAGATTCTTATATGATGTGAATACAGGTGAAACTTCACAAAAAACACATACGTCAGGCTTAACTTGTATGTGTCTACTAAAGTTTGGTTTAGCTTGGACAAGGGTAAACACAGGTGTATCATGTCTGTCAGCAGTAGTCGGAGCCCAGTAAGCACCGTGCATGTACACGATTCAGTAGCAATATACACAACACACAGGACTTATGTTCGGTTTTAAATGGAAACCAGCCGGCTTCAAGTGTTTTTGTATTGCACATATAATATACAGTACAGGGATGTTTGTTAGTACAGTTTTAATGTTGTGGCAGTGATGCATCTCCTTCTCATGCTCCTGCTAACTACTAAACTACTGCTAATGTTCAGGACATGTGTGTGACGTATTGTTGATATAGGCTGGAGGGTACAAAGTTGTCAAATCCTATATTGGACAAAATGTTTCTGATTCTGTGACATTTCTCATGCTCTATCTATATACACAGAGCATTAACTGCTTTTGATATTTTCCAAATAAGTTTTGTGATAAGATACCAAAGGTCTTGTTCTTAAAACAACATATATTGTGCTGTTTTTGCACCATATATTTAAAAAAAATGGAAGTAAATGGACTCTATTGTGTATCGTTTGTGCTCACGCAGGAGTGTATGGTCATTTTTATTGATATGTTCAATATACTCTATTTTCTGTGAGACACAGACAGCGAGCGGTACAATAGTATTATGCACATGTGTGTTCTTGTGTATGTTTGGGTATGATCAAAGGACATTGATGTGTGAGAGAGAGTGACTTGCATGATGTGAGTGATCAAAGCACATGGGTGTGAAGGCTTTTGTTAAGACCTGATCCCAGAGCAGCACCAAAGGGATTGTGGGTAGATCAAGACAAGACCTCTCTACTTGGAGGGTTTAAATGCAGCAGCACAACAAGAATATATATACGTTTTAATTGAATCGATATCAGGAGGCGTTTAATGAAAGCGGGTGATTACTCTGATGCTTATGGAAACAAAAAGAAAGTCGGAAGGGAGAGGAGAGGACGATGAGGCGAGTACAACAACTGTTGAGAAAATGAGTCGAATATAACCATATACATCATTTTTACTGAGCAAGCCATAGCCAAGAATATGGGCCCAGTGTCACGAACCGGGCGCACGGCCATGACAACGTAAGAGGGATACGCACAAGTAGTAGTTCACAGAAAGGGTTTTATGTATCTTAGGTGGCATAAACAGTAACATGTGGGGTCAGTAGTTTCAGTGGTGGAGGTGAGTGCATGCGTGGGAAGTGTGTGTGATATGTTATGTAGTGTCAGGTCAAACCATACTCTTCTACAACCAGCTGAACGGGGTCTCGGGAAGAAGAGAGAAAGAAAGCTCCTGAGACCAGAACGCCTTTTGACAGCAGCACTAGCAAACAAGGCCCAGGTGTTGCCAGTGCTGCTGATTACCTCAGGTGTTTCCAATCTTCTGATGACCCTCGGCCACGCCCACCTGCAGTGACACGAGCCAGTGGCACACCAGTCTTAATGTCCACACTCACGCTCTCATAGGCTTTGACTTGTGTTCCTGATAAGTCTACATGGACTCACTGTAAAATCTATCAGCGCTTGAGGGTTCTCTGGTTCTCTGGTTCTCTTTTTGAGCCCTTTATGCACAGTTTCCACTGCAATTACTTTGCTCGAGAGAATTACCCTCAAGGGGTTGTACAAAAAATGCTCAAGAAGCTGGAAAAACATGAACATGTTGACAACACCGATTTACCTTTTTTAATATATTTTTTTACGGTGAACAATCGTTTTTTCTCTGTTGCCACAGACCGCATATAAATAAGTGCTGTCCCATTTCTCTCACAGCATTTTTAACCTCGGTACCTCGTGGGGTCATGATAGTTAAAGTCTGTTCGGGATCACAACTGATAGCGTGGGTGGACATTGGGACGGCTGACAGAAGAATGCACACACTAGCAACCAAAACAAGATAAGGTGATAGAAGAAGCAATAAGAATGCACCATGAGTGTGTGTGTGTCGATGACATTGACAAATTTGCTTGTTGCTGGTGTTTTTCTACACGTACACAACGCACACACACACACATTCACAGACACTATTACACTAATATCTTCGACCTCTGCCGCAGTATAAATGTGCACACGCCCACATGGTTTTCCCACACAGGGTTTGTAACTCTCTTGGGGGTGCTGAAGATGGATCAAGCTGGTGTTAGCTCTGCTTCTTGTGGGTCATGCAATGGTAGGAGGAATTAATCGGCTTTTTGAAAATACAGGATGCTGATACGGGAGATCCCACACTGCACTGGCTCACATCAATTCATTCACTAAAGTGTTTTCCTTCTACTCTGAAGAGGGTGCAGCAGAGCTGCAAAGTCAATTATATGAATCAAGCCACTATGCAACAGCAATTTCCAGGATTGTTTTTAAAGTTTTTTATTTGATATTTAGTTATCAAATACTGCTGTTCCATATTAGCTACTAATCCATAGTAACACAATACATGTTTTCAAAAAGATACTCTCAGTCTGCACTCAGTCATTGAAAGGCATGACTAGTTTGATATATTTTCGATTAATTTCCCACAATATATTATACGGTTACAATTGGAGCCTATACACTTAACTCGATCTTTGATAAATTTTTTATTATTTGCAAGCGCATACACATTTAATTCAGGAGAGACACGCCTGAGGTAGAAAAGTTTTTTGGGTTTATTATTCACAGACGATAAGTAATGATAACGTCTTGGCAGAGACGTTGGCGCTTGGACTCTACAGGGAGACTTGTAACCAGGGCCGTCTGCCCTGAGCAGCAGCAAGATAAATCCCCATTGGTTGTGGTGGTGGCTGATGAGGCTGAAACAGCAGCATGAACGGAATGAAAGATGATAAATGATAGACTAACAACTGAATTGTGTCGCTCTGCTGTTCGATAGAGACCAGCAACTTAGCTCTAGCTTCATATGGCATTCTGACATTATATAACAAAGCCTTGGAGCCACAAGAGTCCACGGGATATTTAGGGATAATGTGAATTTTCTGCTAAACTAGACAACTTTTGAGCCAAATGCAGAAGTTAGATTTCTTTTAAAATATATAAGAACAACAGATTAGAGTAGTGCTAGGCTTGCCAGTGTTGAGTGCAGTGGGCAGTGTTCCCAGCAGCTGGGAGAAGGAAAATGAAAGAAGAAGCACACGGTTAAAATGCCTCATTTCAACATAATGTCTATAAAGGCTTAAACAACAACGGGGATGAAGCAGTTTGTGCTGCCAAAAGGGTTGCAAGTTGTGTTACCTTAGTTACACAGCAGTTTCAGTGTAGTAAGCTGGATTTAAGCGAAACGATGATAACGATGTTAAAGTACTGACCTTCAGCTTTAAGGGTGTTGAGATCTAAGTTATTTATTTATGTGAGCATATTCAAGTCAGTTTCCCTTTCTCCACCCAGATGTATCCTCCTGGTCAGGGAATCACATGAAAAAAAGTGTATATGGTGATTTTTAAATGTAACTCTTCTTCATTCTTCATAGTTTTACAAGACATTTTGCTGCTTGAAGTTGAGGAAATAGAATTATATATTGCTGCAGTCACAAAGACATTTGTCTGATTTCTCTCAAATATAAGTGGAATCCCAGCACTTAAACTTCATAGTCTTTATTTAATTACAAACTCAATATTATGAAGTACTTCCTGTATATGTCTATTCTCTATCATTTCACACGATACAGGGTTGGGATGGATTCCCAGCGTGCACTGGGCGAGAGGTGTTATACCCCCTGCACAGGTTGCCAGTCTGTCACAAAGCTAACACATGTTGATGGACAATCATTCAATGGACTTTTTTTTCAGTTCCATTTCCATCGATTTTTTTTCCGAATCAAATTTAAGGCGAGACCCTACATGCAACAAAAATCCATCAATTCGTGCATGAAGTCTGTGGAATTAGCATCGGGTTTAAAAGGCAATAGCCTGTTACTCAGTCAATCGCTTACGCTGTCTCTTACACGTAGATGATTCTGTGCACTCAAATGGTGAAGATCAGAGTTGTTTTTATTTTTCTGAGAGCTGTAAGGTCACAAGATAACGAGATTGCCTTTTGCCGCATCTAAGAAACATTTGAATTTTTTAAATTGTAATTTGACTTTATTAAAATATTTGTTAAATGAAGGGGTGGGAGTCATTCATTTAATACAAGGAATCTAAAAAGGATGCTTTTTAAAAGCAAAAACAAAAAATGGCCGTAGAGTATGTGAAGGAGTAATGGTATCGATAAGAAACCACTTGATTGGATATCTGAAAAATAATCGTTTTGATCGTAATTATTGACGGACATTCCCTAAAACAATGAAACGATTGTGTCAATATTCAGCTTTTATTTCTCAAAAGCGTGTTTTTTTATTGTATGTGTAATTCATCGCAGCTCCTCTGCACATCTGTAAGTGGCTGTGTTTACATATTCTGTGCTGAAATTTCTAGAGAATATATTGGAGGTTAATTAAATTATCTCTCTTCTCATTGAAAGCTTCTATTAAATCTGCACAAATTGCATGGGCTATTTAAAGGTCAATTATTTCACACACACACGGCTCTTGCAATGTGTGAACAGGAAGTGCAGGACATTTGCCTTTTACACAGTCCTCAAATTTACCAAAGATCCTCCTTGATAACATGCATTTCGAGACTGGTCAATCTGTGTGATGATTGACTTGCACTTCATCAAGCACGGAGTGTGTCTGAAGTTGCAAAAAGGGTTTGATCTCTCTTTTTGGAAAATATGCGCCGTTCAAAACAAGTAAACAGTACAACAAAATAATGATAATACTTTCCTCTGTCTTTCTCTAGCTCCTTGTGGAGGACAGTATGGAGGATTGGAAGGAGTTGTTTTGTCTCCAAACTATCCTCTAAACTACACCACGAGACAGACCTGCTCCTCCTACATCACTGTGTCCACACAGTTTGGTAAGTTTAAAAAGGATCACGCCAAACATTCTGACGATGGATTTGTAATTGAATCACCAGTCAAAATCATTTTTTATATTTGTACCCCTTCATCTTCTTCAGTGGTATTTGGTCAGTTTGCTGTTTTCCAGACAGCAATGAATGACTCTGTGGAGCTGTTTGACGGAGCCAATGAGAATGCTCGATTGCTCAGCTCCCTGGCTGGGTCACATTCAGGTGAGTCTCATTTGAGATGATTTTAGTGTCGAACCATGTTCGCTTTCATTGTTTTTGTGACTTAACCCTTGTGTTGCCTTAGGGTCATTTGATGAATCAATTCACCCTCACCTCCGCCTTAGGATTTGCCCATTCAATGTTTAATGTCAACAAACAAACATAAAGTGCCTCACACTTAAACTTGGAAAACAATATTCATTCTAATAATTTTCTGGAGGTTTTAATTGCTGGCGTCAAATTGAACCCAAAGGGTAAAATATGTTAGTAAATATAAAGGTAACAGGAGGGTGAAACATTGAATCGGGTCAAAATGACCCAAAGGCGGGGGGAGGGTGTAATATGGGTTATCTCCACAAGAAGAGATGGGTTATCTCCACAAGAAGGAATCAGCAGTGGAAAGCGTCTCACCGGGGCCCTACAACAGAAGGGTTTCCCTATCTTCTAGGTTTGAGTCATCCCAGCTTGGCAACATGTTGAGTCGTTACACAGCGTGAAACAAGATTCGGAGATGAGGCTAAATCTATGGAGATGAAATTTAGAATGGAATGAGAAACAATATTGATTACACATGTGCTCTCCTCGTAGTTACATGTTCTTCTGGCATGTGTCATGCTGCAGGGAAATCCCACTGGAATTGACATATTTTTTCTTTCTGTAGAAATCATGGATTTTAATATGTTTTCTTTGAAATATGTATTCATTTGTGTGCATGGAGAATTACGAGTTGAGTTGAAAAGGGCAACAACTGACATCACAATTATGGGGTACGGTAGAGTCAGATGAAAAAGAGATAAATCAACAGGAGAAAAAACCAAGATATCTACACAGATATGATAGTCTCCGAGAGCATGTCTTTCTATTTCCACATGTTTCTTTTTCTATGCTCTTTCCTTTATGGAGTGGATCAGTGAGATAATTTCAAGGTCATATTAACAAGGGGGATTTGACAGGTTTTGTGTTGCTGAAAGTAGCTGCATTATGAAAATTATTTCCTTCCAACGACAATCCATCTAGGTTAGTTCAAAGGCAAGAGGCCAGTTTATGTAATGTAGAATAGATGGTTTGTTCCTTAAAGTTAATTTGGGTTAGGAATTCCCCTTTTGGCTAAAACTGGCAGCAAAGAATGAAACACACCAGGCTTTACAAAATAATGTTCGCCGCATCATTACCCTATCCCACGTACACACACGTACACACAGACAAACGGCTTTGTAGCACGTTGTTCCAGCTAACTGACTGATTATCCTGACACACAAACAAAATAACAAACACGCACGCGCACCCAACTCACACAAACACGCACATCCCGACACGGCTAATGATGGTTCTAAATGTCAGCCACACCAGACCATGTTTTTCTTTCTCATTTCTCATTGTTACTTTGTTTGTTTATGTATACGTGTGTGCGTATACATCTCTGTGTCTATGAGCCTGTGAGTTGGTGTGTGTGTGTTTTTTGTCTTATTATTATGAGGACCACATTCTCCCAGTAAAAGGGGAAACATTTCTACTTGAATGTAAAGCAGTACTTTTTAATGTATGGTTATGGCTCTCTGTGAATCAGATGTATGTTTGCGTGTATGTATGTGTTCATCTATAATTGTATGTTGGTTATTGTCTCAATTGTTTTAAATTTTGTAAAAATAAAAAAAAGAACTAAAACTTCTGTTAAGTTATGTTTGTTTTTTTGTTCATCAACATTCATTTTGTGATTCATTATTTGTCCCAGGAGAGACGTTGCCATTGGCAACTTCCAACCAGATCATGCTGCGGTTCAATGCTAAGAGTGGCCAATCGGCTAAAGGCTTTCACTTCGTCTTTCAAGGTAACTCTCAAACTGTTTGTCTCTTTCTCTCACATACATTCACAGTAAGTTGCATTAAATTAAACTAAAACGTGCAAGTCTCTCTTCTGGTGACGACGTTTCTAATGTGCATGTCCTTCTTCTTCTCATTTAATGTAATTACCAACTTTACTGTAGCTGTTCCTCGCACCAGTGACAGCCAGTGCAGTTCGGTGCCGGAGCCTCGGTACGGCAGGCGCATCGGTTCAGAGTTCTCGACTGGCTCTGTAGTCCGGTTCGAGTGCAGTCCAGGGTATCTCCTGAAGGGCTCCAGTGCTATCTGGTGCCAGGCCGTGCCAGGCGCCCTGGCACAATGGAATGCAACAACACCAACCTGTATGGGTAAGACTTACTGCGCCTAAAATGACCAATGCACCAACGTATAAAGTAAGAAATGAGTCCTTTCTGTGAATCACCCAGGACTGGGGTTTTGACATTCTAACACACTAAATGTATGCCTGTGTGACATCTCTCTCTGCTGCGAGCAGGCCTTTTGCAAACAGCTTCAACTGTCACCTCAGTTTATTCTATGAATAATGTGTATCATGTTTTCCCTCTCTGGCTCCTTGTAGTGGTAATTTTGAACAGCATATTGTCCCAGGGTATGCAGAGCGATATTCCAGCAACCTGTCTTATCTGTTAGCTGTTTAGTTAATACACTTTGCCAACAAATGAATCTTTTACGTCTCCATTCTAGTTCCCTGCAGTGG
Source organism: Pseudoliparis swirei (assembly GCF_029220125.1). Taxonomy (NCBI): domain Eukaryota; kingdom Metazoa; phylum Chordata; class Actinopteri; order Perciformes; family Liparidae; genus Pseudoliparis; species Pseudoliparis swirei. The sequence goes on from NC_079391.1 coordinate 8,868,900, forward strand.
CAATTTGACTGAGCGACGCGGTACGATACTGTCTCCGAGCTATCCTGAACCCTACCCAAACAGTCTCAACTGCCTGTGGAGGATCCATGTCAGTGAAGGGGCTGGGATACAGGTACAGATATCTATGCACATGTATATTAATATATGGAATGTAGAAGACGCACATAAACGCCAGAGTTTTTGTTCAACTATTTTCATTGTTTGTTATTTAGATCCAAGTGATGACATTTGCTACTGAGCACAACTGGGACTCTCTGGAGATCTACGATGGAGGAGATGTGACAGCTCCTAAATTAGGGTCATTTTCTGGTATGGCAATATGCTCACACACACACAAACAAACACACAAATGTGTGCAAAGACACTCATGCACACAAACACTCCAGAGATCTATGATGGATGAGATATGACAACTCCTAAACTAAATATATATACACACACACACATAAGATCTATGATGAATACGATATGACAGTCTTAAACTATAGATACACAAACATACAGCTTACACTGGAGCTATGATGGATGAGTTGTAATACCAAAAAAGATGATGTATATCCTAAATAAATAATAAATGTCAGAAAAGACTTGGAATTCATTCGATTTCCAGGTAGTCAGTGAAACGAGTAGAAGAAAGGAGGAAGGGAGGGTAGGGAAGAGTTTCACTGCGAGGGTGAGTGAAGGATCGAAGAAAAGAGGAGAAGGAGAAGACAGGGAGGGATAAAAAAATGATCTAACCTTTTACAATTTCCCAGCGGAGTTTCCCTTGTGACCTGCCCCAAGCACATACTTGTCACACACCTATCACACATGAAACATGACGTCCATAGGGCAACTCACACACATACCTACACGTACACAAGTGAGTGTGCCCTTCTCAAGAAAGCACACCAGGGAGCTGCCCACTATAACCACAGAGATGTGGTGATGGCCTCTGAGCAGCTTCACAGGGGCGGATGATTGTTGCATCGCACAAAGACACCACCATGCTCGCTGTTCATGGAGGGCCACGGGTCCCTCACCTTCTCCATGCCTACTTTCGCTGCTGGTCTTGGGATTTAAACGATACTTATGGTCAAAATCTGGTTTGGTAAAAAAGCATCAGCATCTATTTTAACATAATTTCTCCACGTATGTCCATTGTTGTCTCTCAGAAATGTGTATGCTGTGTTTTTTATATTCTGTCTCATGCTTATTGCTGTCTTTTACAGGAACAACAGCTCCCGCCCTCCTCAACTCAACGTCCAATCAGCTCCTTCTGCACTTTCAGAGTGACATCAGTGTTGTGGCAGCAGGTTTTCACCTAGAATACAAGAGTAAGTTAATGCTTAGATTTATAGATAGATAGATAGATAGACAGACAGACAGATAGAAATGTTAGATTTTTTTTTAAACAAAAAATATTATACGGCTGAGGAGGAACAACTAAGAAGTGAGTATTAGTTGCCTTTTTACCAGAATCCACAAATGCTCACAAACCCGCAGACTTCACTTGAACACAACCACACACACATCGCTGGAGCCCAAACTTCAAAATGAAATAACAAGTCAGTGACCTGAACTAGTACCGCCCGAAAGCATACACACACTGACTGAGACCCAAATTGGAGCACACACACAGAACACACGGTGAGAGTGAAGCACATAGACTCAGACACATACATACAAATACACAAGTGCTTTTGCTTATGTCATACATGCACATGAGTCCAAAAAAAGACACATACACACATGAATGTGTCGACAGACAAAGGTATAGACATGGGTATTAACATCATGCACTTCCACACGGACACACCTGTCAGGGCTCGGTTTAGTTTTTTAGTCCTTTGTAGTTGTTTTTGCTTAAAATCACTTCCAGATCAATGAACATGTCCCCTTTTGTGAGTCTGAGAGCACTAGTGTGTGTTTGAACATTTATGTGTGTATTGTTAGGTGCGTGTGTGTAGGTGAGTGCCTGTATCAACATGCATTCACTAATAATAAGAGCCTGAAAGAAAGGTCTCTCTTGGGGACAGCTCATCATGTCCATTTCATTCCGGTCTCTCATCTTTCATATCAAGTGTTGCTTTTTTTACTGGATGTGCCAGATCTTCGTTGTTGCACTTGCATTTAAACTTCCTGTACGATGTCGTAAATAACCATTCGGTGAAAATGGTACTCCTTGTGGGTCAAGCCCATATACTTTATATAAGAAATAGACGTGATAAACTTTCGAGTTCATTATGCTGTCCATTGCCATCTAGGCTTGCCACTCGAAGTGACTCAAGAAGGTCAAGCTAAATTAAACCTAATGCTGATAAAGTCATTTGTTGGCGATCAAAATGATTTCAATGAACTTTCTTTAAGTAAAATCACACTGGAAAAGGTGCATAATGCTGTATTGAAGATGACTAGTAACTAGCGATTGAGACGATAATCTCATGTTTACAATGTATACTGAGGTAATAAATCAAGTTAGAAGTGGGGTCATTTTCTCATACACTTCTATTCAGTTGGACTTCTTTTGGTAGCCAGAGGAGTCGCCTCCTGCTGGCTATTTGGAAGAATACACTTCCACATTGGCTTCATTTTTCAGATGCAGAGATTGTTCTCAGCTAATACATATATTATGAAGTTAGAGCAGAGCGGGTGGGAGTCTTCTGGCCTTTTTGGATGGCCAATTTGAGATCCAAGTTTGGCTTAAACTCAAATTCTGTTCAGTCTAATCAGATTGTGCCGGTCTTTGGTCTGTGTGCCACTATGTGTAATACCTGAGTGTATCTGAGCATACGTGCAAGTACTCCTAATGTTAGTCAACAAGCAGGCTGTTAACAGTTTTCATAGAAACTAAGTCGCTGAGAGTTTTTTCTCAGAATTCTTTTTTTAAATATATGCAGCACTATTCAGACGGTGGTTTTGCTTATCTCAAAATGAGTGCCAAGAACTTTAATCGGGAGCAGAATTTAGTTTGCCCAAGAGGTTCTTAACTGTTGGTCTTGCCACAGAGTAAGCTTTTAACTTGTTCCATTAAACACAAAGTTGTATTGGTCAACTTACCTTTCAAATAGGTGACAAGAACAGCAACACCAATGTTATTATTTGCAGAATCTTGTAAAAACAAATCTTGCACTTCCAAAAATGTTCCCAGAATATTAAATCAAAAGATTTTTGTTAATTATTTTTGCTTGAATTCACAATGATTGCATCAGAATAGTGTAACTGTCTCTGATGTATTGAGTTACGAACTGATTATGTACCTCCCCGTCTGTTTCCTGTAGAAGTAGGAACAACACGACCACTCGAGCATCGGTTATGCCGTTGAAGATCCTCCTTGTCCGTCGTGTCGTAATGTGGTAGCTTGTAAAAGCGGACGTAATCGTCCGCTGAGGACAACTGAATGGTGAATGATCGTGGTGACGATGTCGTCATTGTTTTAAGCTGACTAAAGGGCCTTTCCTCTGAAGGGTAGCGTCAGACGTCTCTCGTCCTCGTCTGTCTGAATGAAGCGAAACAGAAGTCTAGTAAATCCAGTCAGTGACACTTACTTGCTGACACTGTCTAGTTGTAGTCCAGTGGCCCGAGTGGGAAGGGTTGTGGTATTGTCAGCATTTTACAAAGCATCACTGCTCTGTCATACCCGTGGAGAAGAGGGAGCAGTGTGCTAGCACACACACACACACACACACACACACACACACAGCGAGAGAGATGGTCAGCCACATGGAATAGTTTCATTGATCAGTTGTCCTGACAGCCTGCTGATGCCCTGCCTAATAACACACTGAGTGCATGGGTGTGTGTGCTCCCAGTTACAGTCTCTTGCAGCTTTTTCACATACGTTCGATCTAATAAAAGTCCCCCTCAACCCTCACAGGCACACAGTCAGTCATGCACAGTGGGGCTAGGCCACCTAGATTTGTGTGTGTGTGTGTGTGTGCGTGCGTGTGTGTGTATGTGTGTGTTGAGAGCTCAGTGGGATCACATCGTTTTGCTGGTAGGAAGGTGGATAATGAACCAACAAGACCAGACACACAAGCAAACACACACACACACAAACATGCACGCCTCTCTCCCCGTCTTTCACTCTCCATTCCTCTTCCACCCCTGTGTTGCCATGGTAACCGCTCGAGGGCAGTCTCCTGCGGAAGTTTCCAAGTGAAACACACAAGCAGACGCACACACATGTACACACAGATCTACCCCCACTGATGCTATTTGATGAAGGGCTGGCTGCTGTCAAACTTATTAAAGATGTGTTTAACTTTTATCGGCTTGGGAATACACAACCAAAGTCATTGTGTTACTTTCACATATTTTAGTTCCATTTTTAAGAGGCTGTTGTCAACAATGACAACGTACAAGCTTTTTTAATACACTAGCAGTCAGTTCATGAATAGGCTTGTGTGTATTTGAAACTTTTAAAAATTAACATGTAAACATTAGTTCTTCTAAATATTGTAATTTTCTCCTCTGAGTTTAAAAACAGTTATAGATAAATGCTTAAGCAAAGATTACAAAGAGAATAGTGGAGATAACTGTTGTTGTTGTTATTGTTGTGTAATATATAATTATTTTAATAATGCATAATAAATGTGATCATTAAGGGCAAGACAGCAACGTGGGATTAGCTCTCTAGCTCTTAGAGAAGAGATAATCATAGTTTCTGTATTTTTCTGCCTCAAGCCATTTGTCCACAGTCTACTTGAGCCAAGCTATGTTCATATTTAAAACGTAATCAATAATAGTGATTCCATAGTTTATTATATTTATGTTTTTGTTTTCTTGTAGCTGTTGGTCTTACCACTTGTCCAGAGCCAATGATACCAGCCAATGGCATTAAAGCAGGGGACAGATACATGGTTAATGAGGTGGTGGCATTCACCTGTGAGCCGGGGTACACATTACAGGTAATAAAAAGAGACACACACACTCACCTATAAACTAATGTATTAATACATACATGTAAATGGTGAGATCCTGATTGTACATCGTTAACTACTTCTCTTTGTTCTTGTTGAGGCTGGAGTGAATTGGATGTACAATCTGATTTTCAAATATTGTTAATAAATACAGTAAATATTGTGAGGTTAAATTGTGTTCAGAAACACTGCGGTCATTAATGATAAGCAGGCATGCAATAAAATCAAATTTACACATTTGTTGCATTTTGACTTTTGCTAAATACACTCCACAATGATTGTCGTGTTCTTGGATGAAGTACAAATCTTAGAAAATGTGAAGATTGCACACTTTTCTCTGCTTCTTTCTTCCACTTATTTGTCTCCACTTTACTCGTGCTTTCAGGGCCACTCGCACATTTCCTGCATGCCTGGGACTGTGCGCCGATGGAATTACCCACCTCCTCTTTGCATCGGTAACGCCTACACACACTCTGCTCTGCTGGATGAATTGTGTTTTGAAAGATTGATTCAATGGGGGGGGGAATGTGTCCTTCAGGTGTGAAGTTCACATTGAACTTATAGATCTGCAGAGCAAAGTGACAGAAGCGTTTCAGGAGATTAAAGATGTGAGCAGGCCGCTGTCTCAAAACCAAAAGGATAATTTTGAGGGTTATATGAAATATGAAGAAAATTCCTAACATGTGTGGAATTCCTCCGATGCAAATCATATAATTCTGTCAAATAGTAGTATGTTACAAGAACGAAGTCAGTTCATAAAGTCGAAACTAGATGAATGTCGGGAAAACATTTTATATAAAGACTTGTTAGTTATCAAGAACGTGCAATGATGTAATCCGGCAATTGAATATTGTGTAAATTTAAACTTTATCCATTCAAAGTAACATATTAAAGGATTTAAATTATTCATTAAAATAAATAGATAACAGTAATAACTGAATGAATAACAACAACACAAAAGTACAAAACACACGTTGATATATTACTACATGAGATCTCAGATGCTCACACCGGTCAGCCCCTTTTTCCCCACTTCCCCCAAAGCCCCCCTCCTAACTGCAGAATGACAATCTGGCCCAGCTGGGGCTTCTTAAGGATACCAGTATGTCTCAACTAATATGCTTTTATACTTTAACAGTGTTCAACTCTAGTGTGAGATATAACCCATTAGATAAAACATACTTAAGGCTTAGATCATCATAACACCTCTAAATACCTTTTCCTTCCACAGTAGTTCTTATGATTCAATTTGCATATTTAATGTTTTAACTTTGAAAGAAGTAGGCAAGTTCTTACAGTAAATGATCAAAACAGCTGCTGAATACAAACATAATGTTGCACCTTGTGCTGATACTGAAGGCTTCCTAACTTCTGCAATAGAGTTAAAGGACCTTGATTATATTGATGTATTTTTGTTGAAAACTTGTAGCCGGTCTGGGAAGCCAATTCTAGTTTGACTCAACCTTGACATATCAGGACTAACTGAACTCGGCCCCGCCACAGCCCCTTTAAGGGTCTGTCAAATCCAGCATGTCCTATTTCACTTGAGTCAACAAAGCATCTCTACTCTCAGTCAATAGAAGATTTAAAATATGTGTCTGTCAACATCCCCCCTGACCCGGGGCTCTGCGGTTGCTGCTGTGCTAAACTTCTTTCTCTTGAACCAAAGACGATAAAGGGTTTATTTCTACTGTACGTTGCTCATGCGTTGCCTGTTTTAACTCTGTTTATGCCGTGTCCTTGTTGTCAGCTCGTTGCGGCGGGGTGTTCTCTGAGATGAGTGGTGTCATTCTCAGTCCGGGTTTCCCTGGCAACTACCCCGGCAACCTGGACTGCACCTGGCAAATCACCCTGCCCACTGGATATGGTAAATATTACAGGATGGAGGCGCATTCCTTCAAAGAATGTGTGACTGAAAAACACAGACTTTCTTTTTTAGCATAAATTCTGCAGTAGCAACACATGATTTATTGAAAGGCTGATACAGTGTGCGATTTTAATGATTACAATAACTGATTCTTTGAATAGATTACCTTTTTAGAAATGTATAATAGCCTACTCAAATTACAACAAGACAGCTTAATTTTCATTGTCTGAGCTTTGGTGCAGGATATTACATTTATGAAAGTTGGTAAGTACCAAATACAAATATGGAGTTGTGTGAGATTATGTAAATGTACTGTACTTGCTCTCTGTGAATACAACATATCTTTACAGTGCATACACACTCGGAAAATAATGTCAATTAAAGATCCTATCCGGTGTAAAATATGTGATCTGATAAATTGTTATTCTGTATTGTGTATAGGTTATTATAATCTCTGTTTGTATTCTAGGAGCCCATATTCAGTTTCAAAACTTCTCTTCTGAAGACAACCATGACTTCCTAGAGGTCAGGGCTGGACCACAGCACAGCTCTGCTCTTATTGGACAGTTCACTGGCTCGCAGATCCCACCCCCATTGCTGAGCACTACCCACCTCACGGTCATCCACTTCTACAGTGACCACTCAGAGAACCGGCCAGGCTTCAAACTGACCTATCAGGGTGGGTTCACGTGTGACTTTTGACTTTTGACCAATGACTGCAAAAAACAAAAAGCCCACAAACCCTGAGGTATTACTGCAGGCGTTTCCTTTTGAAAGCAGCCCCTCGAGGGAGACTGAGGAAACAGAGCTGTTTTCAAAAATGAGCCAACTGTTTAGTTTGGGAACACGAAATGGTTGCTTGAATGATTTAGAAAAAAGAAATGGCCTGCTAAAATGTTCTGAATAAATTAACATCCAAACCCAGTTGCCAAATTACAAAACCTTCACAACTCCAAGAAATAGAGGGCAGGATGAAACAAAATGTATTGCTATGAGGTTTTGAGCTTTGATCCGTGGATGAGTAATGCTAAAGACTTAAAACACCTTGTGGCTTTCCTCTCATCATTAAAAGAGATGGATTGTTAGTGAGCCCCTGTGAGAGACTGGCATCTTGTCCAGTAGGCTTTACTTGTAGCCGTAAGTGCTTCACTTCAAAGACACAAGCGGTGCACTGTGGGCCTATACGCCAACATAAGGACATGGCTTGCTAACTTACACATAAGCTAACCCACATTTACATGCATGTCATAATTTGTCCCTTTTTACTCTAAATTTGCAATGAGCGAGTCCCCGACCACTGCAGCTCTGGTCTTCGCTCACGCCCACTGCTGGTGTGTGAAGCTTGTGGATATGTTTCCTGACATAAAGTTGCACCAGATGCTTTTTGTAATAAGTTGTAGTGTATCGCGCTGTGACATTGCTTCTTCATGGTTGTAGTTTTAGTGCTTAACTGCTACACTTACCATATTATCACTAGTAGCCTTTTTCCTCCCTGACATATCTCTATCCTCTCACATTTCCTTCCCCTTGAGGCCGCTTTCATGTGGGTCCTCTATATCTGTCACCATGTGTTTATTTGCTCCTTCTGTGCTTCCACAATGTCCAGTGAGATGTGTCAATGTTTCGTTTACCCAAAGAGTCCCATGGGATCTTAGTTTTGAAGTTCTTGAGAATCCTTTTTGGCGTCTCTCATGATCTGGACTTGGGATGCTTTAACCCATAAAGCTACCAGCTGTTCCTGTACACATCATGCGCCTTACTTGTGTTGTATGCACTACTCTCCGACATCTTAGAGCCTTTATTAATCAGACAGTCTGCATACATGTGCCAGATAACTGTATAGAAGGAGATTATATGCATGTATATTGACCTTGCTGAACTGTTGTAGCCTGGTAGCCTCTCTGTGTCAGATATGTTTTTAAGGCTCCATGAACTCCTTGAATTAGTTGTTGACTGGTTCAAACACAAAGTATTGCAACACTGTATAATGCAGAGGAAAAGGTATGGACCTACCGTACATTGTATTTGTTAGTCTGAATATAACTGTATGCCTGCCTAACCTGTTTGCCGAAGACGAGCTCATTTTATTTTCCTGAAAACTAAAAAGGAGGTAAATCTGAAATCAAACTGCATTCATTTTTCTTCATCTCTCTTTTAGCCTATCAACTTCAAAACTGCCAGGACCCCTTTCCCTTCCCAAACGGTGACATCATCAACAGTGACTATCGTGCTGGCCAATCAGTAACCTTTAACTGCTACTCTGGTTATGTTTTGATCGGACACCCAGTACTAACATGCCTGCACGGGACCAACCGGAAGTGGAACAACCCATTCCCACGCTGCGAGGGTAAGAACAACCAATTACTGGGATTGGAATAAGATGTTGAAAACGTGTACGCTTCTCATTTTATATAGTTCATTTTGTGTTATACATGCTTATCATTTCTATCCCAGAACATGTCCTTCAAGTAACAATGTTAATTTAAAATCTAGATATTTTGAATATTAATTTCAGTAAATTGAATCTCATCATTCACCGCTATCACAAGTTAGACGTGTAGAAAGTAGTATTATTGTGTCACTTGTATCATGTACTCTATAAATGAGCACAATAACTGTTGTTATTACTACCACTACCACGATTGCTGCTTCTACTTTAAAACCTGAAAATAAAAATGAGGATGATATTCCTCACTGTCGACAGCTCAACAGTTGTTCTTGTGCCCTGGTCCTTGCAGGTCTAGCAAGTTAGAAGAAAGTTAAAATATGCAAATTGATAATCTCATAATTCTGCTTTTTACAGCTCCTTGTGGCTATAATGTGACAGCTGAAAACGGGACAATCTACTCACCTCAGTATCCCAATGAATACCCCAACTCTCAAGATTGCAGCTGGTTCCTCACCGTTCCACACGGACATGGAGTTTATATAAACTTCACCTTATTGCAGACTGAGCCTGTCACTGATTACATCGCTGTCTGGTAAGTCTGGGAACTGAACTTACGTACGCGCACACACACTCGCATGCACACAAATGCATAAGCTTCAATGTTGCCCTTTATCCTGGGACTGATTGCATCACTGACGGGTAAGTCTTGAATTGACTTATATCCCGTCTCCTCTCTGCACACTAATAAGAAGTTGTATCAACTTGTACTTCTATTTTTTCATATCTTTCTTTCCCTCTCACACACTTTCTGTCACACTGACTTATTGGGATATATTTCATCGATGATAACCTTATTCCTTGTATTGATTGCATTTGTATTCATTCATCTGTTACTTTATATAAATACAGTCTTGCCCATACAAAGGCATACATCCATATGTGTAAATTGTTTATGAATGATTGTTTATCATACAGGGACATAAACAAAACCCCATATGGATCTGTATATGGCATGGTTGATACAGAGATCACAGCTCCATACACACATAAGACATACACTCATACTCTGTGCTGTGCATACACTGACTCTCCCGCAGTAATAATTGGATTCAGTGTGGAGGTACGATTGTAATGGGGAGTGTGAGAGTAATGCATTTACAATAGGACCACTGACCAATTCGATCCAACTCAGTACCGTGGCCATACACAGACCCAAAGAGGGCTCAGGAACACTGGCAGTAATGATGAGATTCAGTGGGGAGTGGGAAATGTAATGAAAGGAGCGGTGGAGCTGGGTTCCCAAATACAGCGGGACTCGGCTGGATCTGACAAGTTTGGGTCAGTCCAAGATATATTTCTCATCTAACAGTTTTTCAGTCTGATACAAATGACATAGAACAGTGAATTTATGATGAATACAATGTAAATCAAGTAGGATTAGTGCACTCATTATTTGGTGTCGGTTTGGTTTAGAAAATAAACATTTGGTCTTTGGCTGATTTAGTCTTTTATTATCTGCCTCCAAAGTCAAGCTGTGAGAAGTGAGTAGTAGAAATGCAGGCTGTGGAAAATAATATAATCACACTATGACTATTCGCTTTCAATCTCAAAACCTACTAGAGCCATGGATATCGCTATGTAGCGGCACCGGCGGCACGGTGTTGTTTTGCATTTGCAAATTTACTGTGGTGATTCACCGAGTCAAATTCCTCGTATGTTCAACGGACCTGGCGATGAACACTTCTGATTCTGATTCAAGTGTTTTTTATCACATTCTACAGGGAAGAAAAAAATTCTAAAATCACATTCCTAGATTGTAGAGTGCGGAAAAGACATCTGTAATGGTCGATTCTTGCCTGAATGATAGACAGTTGCACCACTTCATCTTCAACACATGAATATTTGTGGAAGTGACTGGGGGCAAACACAAGAGAGGAGAGCTTTGCTCCGAGCCAGTGGGATAGCATCGACCTTCCAGGCGCCTCGACAGGTTTAGAGTGAGTGATTCAAAGGTCCACTGCTACTGCATGATCAGTTTACTGGGTCCCGAATAAGCATTTAAGATTCAGTCTTGAGATTTTGATTATTAAATGTACCTAATGTTTCTAAAATGAATGACTAATTTCTATAATATAGGATTTACTGGCATAAATATCTGCTGTTAGTGCTGTCAATTGTTGTCAGTCAGACAAAAGGTTGTTGCATCAGTGACTCTGAACTGGACACTTCTGTTTGACAGAGATGCACTCACTCATTCTCTGTGCTTCAACAGATTTTGTATTCTATCTTCAAATCCTTGAGGTGTGAGGCAACTGTTTTTGGGGTTGTTTTGACTTTCCAAGAGAGAAACAAATTTGCTTTTCATGTGGAAAGTTGAAGCAGTGAAAGAGACACCATTGGTTCACAGTGAATGCATGGCCTTAATCCCATTTAGATAATTGCCTGTGGCCTTCTGAAATAGTTTTCAATGATGGAATACCTAATATTGTGCATCTGCCGCAAACTGTGAAAACAAGATGGCAGACGTTATGTCCTTGTACTTGGAGCTTATGATCTTGGCCATTGCTTCTGTCATCATTTGGTAATTTGACTGTTGTATCTCTGAACTCAGGTGGAAAAAGAGCGAGAGGACACTGTATGCTCTGTATGAGCTTTTTTTTAACCGTCATTTCAATTAAATATAAAACTTTTAATGCTTAACTTCAAGAGTTTTAAATGTGTCCTCAATTTAAATAAGACCAAAGCAAGCCTACTAGTGATTAAAGAGGAAAGGCTTACTTTGAATGCGTCCCGACGGTCTCAATCAGTCCCTGAATATGCATGTGTATATTCGGGATGCACCTAAAATTAGACACGGCGTAAATTTTTCATCAACTATCGGCCAGTAAATTAGCAGATTTCTTTTTTGTTATTAAATTTTGTTGCTTACAAACTTGTTCTACACTTCAGCCCACTATAGTTAGCGGTAATGCCTGAATGACTGGTTTGAACGCTAACTCAGAAGAAGAAAAGAGACGAAAACCAAGAAGAAGAAGGCTGGCCAGAGGGGGGCTAATGTGAAAAGAGGCGCACTGACGGAGACGCAACCCGGCGAGGGCCGCAGAGTGAGAGGTCAGAGGATCCTCACCACCGAGCGGCGTCCCGTCCCCGAGTTGAATCTCTGGGTCAACTCAGCCGACACTCACATGTCTGAGGCTCCTGCCTATAGACTGATGCTCACGGTAACACATTCCATCAGGCGCGAGATTTTGATAAAGGGTTTTGCAAAGTTAGTGGAAAGAACCACGTGAAACAACATCCGCTTTTCAAAATAAGATGTCGACAAATCATACACTAGCATATAAAAGTAAACAATGAACTGATGTATCTTTATAGATAGTTTCTGAGATTTAGCTTAAATTATGCTAACATTAAAACTGTTTTACTGGACCAAGGAAGAGTTTATAAAAATAAGTCAGACTTTTGTATGTTAAAAAAGTCCTGTATATAGATTTCCCCAAGAGTTCCAGGAAATGAATAATGCAGATGTGTTCCATACATATCTGAAATCCCCTACAATAGCAATCAAACAATTTTAATGTATCAATTAGGACATTTTTCAAAGTAAAAGTCCTAAATGTTTAAAGAAATCTGTAATTTCTTTAATGTTTGAGTTGCTTTATATATGTATGTCCTCATAGTCCTAGGCAATAATGCTACACAATAAATAGAATGCTTCAATCGACACTGATCGGTGATCGGTATTATCGGATCGGCAGATACTGATTTCAGTGATCGGCACAAAAAACCTGATCGGTGCATCTCTAGTGTATATGTATATGTATATATGTATATATATATATATTCTCACACACAGAAATTTGGCATGTATATGTTTTCAGTGAGTAAAGATAGATTCACAAAATTCTATCTGTTTTAATTTAAATGACCCAAATAGAACATTTTGATACTCCAAATGAGCTCCAACACCTTCAGAAAGCCTTGAATTATTGAGGAGCCAAGAGATCCCAGGCACTCTTTTTGAATTAAAATGTAAAACCCTTGTTTAATCCAATGGCATTAAAAACCTAAAACTGGGCATTTAGGAACTTTACAAAATATAAAATGTCAGTAACATTCAATATTTAATGAGTGAAGTGGAGTCTTTAATCCACATGCTTTGTTTAATGGCCTTGTTTGAAATGAATGGGTGGAAAATCAAATATGTTGCTGCTCTTTTCAATGACCTTTTCAATAACACTTTTTATTATTAAACTAATTTAAATATTTAATTTAGTATAGTCCAAAATGCCTTCAGAGCTATGGCAGACACATGCACCAGCATGTTGTTGTTGTTGTTGTGTAACACCATTCAGCAGTTTGTTTATTCAAAAATACACTCGGTGTATCCATAAACATTTTTTTTTTTACAATTATAAGGAATTTAGAGAGGAACTTTCATAGATAATTGTAGAGTTATAAAGTATTTTTTGGCGGTGAGTGGTTGTGAATTTTTGTTAGATAAATGACAACAATTTTTTATTTTTTACACATAATATGGATGGATGTTTCACCGGGTGAGGCTCTTGTGCAGAGCGACGGGGTGGACTCCAGTTTTGAGTGAAACAAAAAAACACTTCACTTCAGAAATGGTAAAACATAAAAAATCTGGCTTGAAAGTAAATACAAAACAATTCTAGGAATCACCATGCGAACAAAGACATCGAAACAGAGACACTATGAGACTGAGAAAAAGACAACAAACCGACAGGAGACAAGGAAAAGACTGGCACACTATATAGGGGGGAAACAGGTGTACGGCATGATGCAATCAGGGAGACAGGAGTGGCTGAGGGCAGGTGAAGGGAATTAACCAATCAAGGAGACAGAGGAGTGGTTGAGGGCAGATGAAGGGAATTAACCAATCAAGGAGACAGAGGAGTGACTGAGGGCAGGTGAAGGGAATTAACTAATCAAGACAGAGGAGAAACAGAGGAGACACGTATGCCGCCGCCGATTGGCTCGCCCCGGCACCTGGCTTGCCGCCCGCTCTGCACTGCAGCGGACGACGACCCTGCTGGTCCCTGCGGGTGGTGGGTCCTCAGGGTGGCTGCTGCATGTTGCCCCATGGGCGAAGACCAGGCCACTAGACGTGGCTCCCCAGGGAGCTTTGGGATTGGGCCACTGTCTCGTCATAGACATTGCTATTCTACTTTTGTGATATTTATAAATTAAAGTCAAGTTTCAGTCAAAATTACAAAAAAAGATTAACTTCTGCAATTCACTATTCTAAAAATCATGTGGCTTTTATTAATTTTGCCAGGCAGAACAATTGTCCTTTTTGCGATATATAATATTTAAAATAAATAATTAGAGGGCTTTTTATAATAATTATAATAATCTCATAATTTCAATGTGCATATATTGAGTTGAAAATGAATACATTCTTCCAAAATCTTGTTCGTGTAAAGGTTTTGCTTATCATGTAAAAAATCATAAATTAAGGGGGTAAAAGTAAATAAGTTCACACTTCTTCAATCATTGAATACATAGTGTTTTTTTAGCCAAATGTTATGTGACTCCTAGTTTCT